>NC_057805.1:475923707-475947142 GCF_018294505.1 Triticum aestivum
GTCATCGCTGTCACCGGGCGGCCCCTTCCCCTTGTGTTCGGCATTAAGCTTCCCGGCTTGTTTGAAGACCCAGCAGCTTCTGTTGGTGTGAGTAGCTGGTTTATCAGGGGTGCCATGAATCTGGCAGGGCCGATCCAGTATCTTGTCTAGATTGGATGGTCCGTCTCTATTTCCCTTGAATGGCTTTTTCCGTTGACCGGGTTTGGAGCCGCTGAATCCGGCGTTGACCACCGTGTCTTGCGTTCTTTCGTTATTATTGCGACACTTGTGTTTATTGCGTCGTGGCTTGTCGTTGCCGTCTCGGACTTCGGAAGCGCCCGGATCGCTGGCGCTGTTGCTTCTACGAGCGAGCCAGCTATCTTCTCCCATGCAAAAGCGGGTCATTAGAACGGCAAGGGATACCATGGATTTTGGTTTTTCTTGACCGAGGTGGCGGGCGAGCCACTCATCCCAGACGCTGTGTTTGAAGGCCGCGAGGGCTTCGGCGTCCGGACAATCGACAATTTGGTTCTTTTTAATTAAGAACCTAGTCCAGAGCTTCCTGGCTGACTTTCCGGGTTGCTGGATGATGTGACTTAAGTCATCGGCATCTAGTGGCCGGACATATGTACCTTGGAAGTTATCGCGAAAGGCGTCCTCCAGGTCCTCCCAGCTGCCAACGGAGTTCTCTAGAAGGCTGTTTAGCCAGTTGCCGCGCTGGTCCCTTTAGTTTTAGTGGGAGGTATTTGATGGCGTGGAGATCATCACCGCGGGCCATCTGGATATGGAGAAGAAAATCTTCAATCCATACCGCGGGATCTGTTGTTCTATCATATGATTCGATATTCATGGGTTTAAACCCTTCTGGGAATTCGTGCTCCATTACCTCGTCAGTGAAGCAAAGGGGCTGTGCGGCGTCTCTATATCGGGCGACGTCGCGACGTAGCTCGGATGGAGTCCGTCTGCGGTTCTCGGCCCGGGCATGATTATGAATGTTGCGTCTGGCTAGGTAGCCGTTGTCGCGTGTCGGGGCACGCCCCCGTGAGCCATAAATCGATCTGTTCTTCCCTGCTCTACTATCCAAGTTCTGCCGCAGGTCATATGTATGTCCCCGAGCTATTTTATCTCTGCCTTTGCGGTGAGGTAGTGCGGGCTACTGTTCGACTTGAGTTGCCACTTTGTCCCGGCCACGTGGTGGTCGGTTAGCCGCATTGCGAGATGATGGTACGGGCTCCAGCGTCTCGTCATCGAACTGAGGTAGCAATTTGTGCTTCGGGTAACTTTTGGTTGGGCGCTCGAGGCCATATTCCTCGGCTGCCAGGACATTAGTCCACCTGTCATTGAGCATATCTTGATCAGCTTGTAGCTGCTGCTGCCTCTTTTTCAGGCTCCTTGCAGTGGCGATTAGCCGGCGCTTAAAACGCTCCTGCTCGAGAGGTTCCTCAGGTACGATGAAGTCTTCATCACCGAGGCTCACCTCATCCTCGGAGAGTGGTAGATAATTGCTGTCCTCCGAGTCTTTGTTTATGGCCTATTCATCAGGGCCAACTTTCCCATCTTCCCGATCGTCCTGTTCGGCAGTTTACTCGTCGGGGTCTTCTCTGTCTTCGGCACCGTCCGGAGTGTTATCTTCTCCTGTGCCGGTATTTCTGTTTTTTCTGTGGCATGATTTAGAGCGGCGCTGCTGACGTCGGCGTTTTGGCTGTGTCTCAGGAGGTTTATCCTCGACTGGATCCTTCTCGTTATCGCCATTGTTCTCTTTAGGTGTATCCACCATGTACACGTCGTACGAAGAAGTGGTTGTCCAGCGGCCGGTAAATGGCGGGTTTTGGCCCTGCTCCCCTTTGGCATCGTCATCCATAGCGTCGATGTCTTCGGAGCCGTAATCGAGCATGTCGGTTAAGTCTTCGACAATGGCTATTAAGTGGGAGGTGGGTGGGAAGCGAAATTCCCCTTCATCAGCCCCCAGCTCGAACCGAATATAATTCAGCTGTGAGTCCCCTGCTAAGGAGAGAGTTTTTAATGAGTTTAGCACATCACCTAAAGGTGAGTGCTGGAAGATGTCCGCGGCGCTGAATTCCACGATCGATGTCCGATCAGGCTCGACGTACGCGGGCGCACGTTGTTCGGAACCTGTAGCCGGAAACGAGTCCGAGGTTCCGGTGACGCAGATTCCACCCGAGGTTGGGTCTGTGTGCGGCTCCAACGCCGCTGAGTCTGCAACTTCCGTAGCGGGGTTGAGCTTCCCGTCCTCGGATGGCGCGATATGCTCCGGATCTAGGGCCAGAGCTGTTACAGGTGCTATCTCCGGGGTGTGGTCCGATGACAGATTTAAGTCATGTTCATCGTGGTGGCAGGGAGCAGCTGCCATGGGCGTCAATCCATCGAAGATCAAGTCTTCGCGGACATCAGCGACGTAGTTCAAGCTTCCAAATCTGACTTGATGGCCAGGGGCATAGCTGTCGATCTGCTCTAGATGGCCGAGCGAGTTGGCCCGTAATTCGAAGCCGCCGAATACGAAGATTTGTCCGGGAAGGAAGACTTCCCCCTGGAAAGCATTGTTGTAGACGATTGACGGGGCCATCGAACCTTTTGAAGACGACGCAGCGGAACTCTCAATGAAAGCACCAATGTCGGTGTCAAAACCAGCGGATCTCGGGTAGGGGGCCCCGAACTGTGCGTCTAAGGTTAATGGTAACAGGAGACGGGGGACACAATGTTTACCCAGGTTCGGGCCCTCTCTATGGAGGTAATACCCTACTTCCTGCTTGATTGATCTTGATGAATATGAGTATTACAAGAGTTGATCTACCTCGAGATCGTAATGGCTAAAACCCTAAAAGTCTAGCATGTATGACTATAATTCTGATCGTCCCTATGGACTAAACCCTCCAGTTTATATAGACACCGGAGGGGACTAGGGTTGTACAAATTCGGTTACAGAGAAAGGAATCTTCATATCAGGGCACCAAGCTTGCCTTCTGTCGGTGTCAAAACCGGATGACCTCGGGTAGGGGGTCCCGAACTGTGCGTCTAAGGTCGATGGTAACAGGAGACAGGGGACACAATGTTTACCCAGGTTCGGGCCCTCTCTATGGAGGTAATACCCTACTTCCTGCTTCATTGATCTTGATGAATATGAGTATTACAAGAGTAGATCTACCACGAGATCGTAATGGCTAAAACCCTAGAAGTCTAGCCTGTATGACTATGGCTATGAGTATTCGTCTCTACAGACCTAGCCCTTCGGTTTATATAGACACCGGAAGGATCTAGGGTTACGTAAGGTCGGTTACAGGGAAAGGAATCTTCATATTCGATCGCCAAGCTTGCCTTCCACGCCAAGGAGAGTCTCATCCGGACACGGATGGAGTCTTCGGTCTTCACAGCCCAACAGTCTGGCACATGCATGACATGTCAGGACCCCGATCCTAAGCCACATTGATCTAGCATGTAACACATCATATCACTTTGTGGCCTCACACACGGTATCCCCACGGGTGCAAGCCTACCTGGCCCGGGACCGTTTGTGCCTTTTGGCTCACGTATATGATAGTGTCGCTAGCATCCATATGACAGAGAACCCGGGCCGACATGACTACTCATGAACCCAAAGTGGCACTAACTTACAGGGACAGGCATACATGACCCAGCAACAATCGTGTCGGTCATCAGCGAGTGAATTCGGGTTGTAGCAACTGGGCTAGTAGGACTCCGGGAATCCGGGCCGTAGCAGGCTAACAGCACTCCGAAAGACACCGCGTGACATTTCCCCGAAGGGACAGACAAAGATCAAAGAAGGACACATGCCGGCCAGTCTAAGTGTTCCGGAGCAGTAGCAAGTGGGCTAACAGGACTCCTGTAAACCGGGCTATAGCAGACTACCATGGATCAGTGGAAGCACTAGACAACATTTCCCCATAAGAGAGGCTACCAAGGATAGACAACTAGGTTGTAGGATCCCACACATACCAAGCATTTCAATCATACACACAATATGCTCGATATGTGTAAATACAACATGGCATCATAGCAAAACTCTACGACTCAAAGTATTTATTCATAAGACTCCGAAGAGTCAGATATTACAAACATGGGTCTCATGACCCAGCATTCAAGTCATACAAGCAACAGCACATGCGGAAGCTTATCTTGTTTGAGTACAGACAACTACAAATGAAAAAAGGCTGAGAAGCCTGACTAACTACAAGACCCTGCCGAGGGCACAAGATCGTAGCTGAGGTAACAAGCTAAACGTCGAAGTCCACGAGAAACTACTAGCGAGACTGAAGTCTCTCTGCAAAAACATACATTAAGCAAACGTGAGTACAAATGTACCAAGCAAGACTTACATCAGAACTAGCTACATATGCATCAGTATCAACAAAGGGGGTGGTGGAGGTTAACTGCAGCAAGCCAGCTTTGACTAGGTGGCTATCCTGAACTACGACTGCAAGTAACTCTTTTGGGGTGGCGCACATGAGTCCACATATTCACCAATCAATACACCACTATGGATCCGCTCCCGTCCTCCTATGGGAACGCCATCCATAGCACTCACGCTTATCTTGCGCATTTTAGAGTATCCACTTTCACTTGTCTATGAAATGTACAGGCAACCCAGAAGTCCTTTACCGCGGACACGGCTATTCGAATAGATCATTTATAACCCTGCAGGGGTGTACTTATTCACACACGCTCTCGCCACTTACCACCATGTACACGTCGTGTATCTCGGCAACCTTCAAGCGGAAGCCTAGCAAGGGAGTCGGCCACAACCTGACTAACCACACAAGTCTCTAGTCCAAGTTTATCGCCTATTCGGGTTCCATCCGCAAGGAGATTGATACGTCTCCATCGTATCTACTTTTCCAAACACTTTTTCCCTTGTTTTGGACTCTAACTTGCATGATTTGAATGGAACTAACCCGGACTGACGCTGTTTTCAGCATAATTGCCATGGTGTTATTTTTGTGCAGAAATAAAAGTTCTCGGAATGACCTGAAAATCAACGGAGATTATTTTTGGAAATTATAAAAATATTGGCGAAAGAATCAAGGCCAGGGGGCCCACACCCTGTCCACGAGGGTGGGGGCGCGCCTACCCCCTGGGCGCGCCCCCTGCCTCGTGGGCCCCCTGGAGCTCCACCGACCTCAACTCCAAATCTATATATTCACGTTCGGGGAGAAAAAAATCAGAGAGAAGGATTCATCGTGTTTTACGATATGGAGCCGCCGCCAAGCCCTAATCTCTCTCAGGAGGGCTGATCTGGAGTCCGTTCGGGGCTCCAGAGAGGGGGATCCGTCACCATCGTCATCATCAACCATCCTCCATCACCAATTTCATGATGCTCACCGCCGTGTGTGAGTAATTCCATCGTAGGCTTGCTGGACGGTGATGGGTTGGATGAGATTTATCATGTAATCAAGTTAGTTTTGTTAGGGTTTGATCCCTAGTATCCACTATGTTCTGAGATTGATGTTGCTATGACTTTGCTATGCTTAATGCTTGTCACTAGGGCCCGAGTGCCAAGATTTCAGATCTGAACCTATTATGTTTTCATGAATATATGTGAGTTCTTGATCCTATCTTGCGAGTCATTAATCACCTACTATGTGTTATGATCCGGCAACCCCGAAGTGACAATAATCGGGACCACTCCCGGTGATGACCGTAGTTTGAGGAGTTCATGTATTCACTATGTGTTAATGCTTTGGTCCGGTACTCTATTAAAAGGAGGCCTTAATATCCCTTAGTTTCCATTAGGACCCCGCTGCCACGGGAGGGTAGGACAAAAGATGGCATGCAAGTTCTTTTCCATAAGCACGTATGACTATATTCGGAATACATGCCTACATTACATTGATGAATTGGAGCTAGTTCTGTGTCACCCTATGTTATAACTGTTGCATGAATAATCGCATCCGGCATAATTCTCCATCACCGATCCAATGCCTACGAGCTTTTCACATATTGTTCTTCGCTTATTTACTTTTCCGTTGCTACTGTTACAATCACTACAAAACTATCACTGTTACTTTTGCCACTGTTACCGTTACTTCCATACTAATTTGCTACTAAATACTTTGCTGCAGATATTAAGTTATCCAGGTGTGGTTGAGTTGACAACTCAACTGCTAATACTTGAGAATATTCTTTGGATCCCCTTGTGTCGAATCAATAAATTTGGGTTGACTACTCTACCCTCAATAACTGTTGCGATCCCCTATACTTGTGGGTTATCAAGACTATTTTCAGGTGCCGTTGCCGGGGAGCATAGCTCTATTCTTTGAGTCACTTGGGATTTATATCTGGTGGTCACTATGAGGAACTTGAAAGACGAGAAAACCAAAATTTATCCCTCAACTACGAGGGGAGGTAAGGAACTGCCATCTAGCTCTGCACTTGATTCACCTTCTGTTATGAGTAAATTTGCGACACCTACACCTGCTATTAACTCTGATATGTCACATGTTATTGATGATGCCACTTCTGCTATGCATGATACATATGATGAAACTACTTCTATGCTTGATACTATTTGTGCCACTAGGTGAATTTCTTGATGAACAACTTGCTAGGGCTAGAGAGAATGAAATTACTGAAACTGATAATATTGATGAAAGTGATGATGAAGATTCTCCCCCTAGATATGAATTGCCTGTTGTGCCTGAGGGTTATGTTATGGATGAAGAAACTGCTAGAGACTTTCTTGCTTGCAATGATAGGAGTGATCTTAAGAAATTATTAGCTAAGCTGAAAGAAAAATCTTTGAATGCTAGAATGAAATATGACCCTGCTTATGCTACTTCACCTATCTTTGTTACTGATAAAGATTATGATTTCTCTGTTGATCCTGAGATAATTACTCTGGTTGAATCTGATCCTTTCTATGGCTATGAGTCTGAAACTGTTGTGGCACATCTTACTAAATTAAATGATATAGCCACCCTGTTCACTAATGATGAGAAAACTCGCTACTATTATATCCTTAAATTATTTCCGTTTTCATTAAAGGGTGATACTAAGATATGGTTTAATTCTCTTGATCCTGGTTGTGTGCATAGTCCCCAGGATATGATTTATTACTTCTCTGCTAAATATTTCCCTGCTCATAAGAAACAAGCTGCTTTAAGGGAAATATATAATTTCGTGCAAATTGAAGAAGAGAGTCTCCCACAAGCTTGGGGGAGGCTTCTACAATTACTTAATGCTTTGCGTGATCATCCTCTCATGAAAAATGAAATACTTGATATTTTTATAATGGACTAACCGATGCTTCCAGAGACCACCTGGATAGTTGTGTTGGTTGTGTTTTCAGGGAAAGAACAGTTGATCAAGCTGAATTTCTATTGAATAATATGTTGACTAATGAAAATAATTGGACACTTCCTGAACCAACTCCTAAGCCAACTCCGAAGAAAAGGGGTATTCTATTTCTCAGTCCTGAAGATATGCAAGAGGCAAAGAAATCTATGAAAGAAAAAGGTATAAAAGCTGAAGATGTTAAGAATTTATCTCCTGTTGAAGAAATACATGGTCTTAATTCATCACCTATTGAAGAAACACGCAGTCTTGATAACCCGACACAGGTAGTAAAGGTAAACTCTCTCTATAGATATGATAAAGCTGAAATCCCTCCTGCTAAGTTTGCTAGCCAATGTTTGGATGAGTTTGATAACTTTATGGTTAAGCAAGAAGATTTTAATGCTTATTTTGGTAGACAACTGAAAAGCAATGCTTATATGATTGAAAACTTGGGTGATTATATGTCTAGAGTTAAAGGTGAACTTAAACTCATTAGTAAACATGATTCTATGGTCACCACTCAAGTAGAACAAGTACTTAAAGCTCAAAATGATTTGCTCAATGAATTAAATAATAAGAAGAATGATAATGTTGTTAGAGTTGTGACTAGTGGGGGTAGAATGACTCAGGAACCCTTGTATCCTGAGGGTCATCCTAAGAGAATTGAGCAAGATTCTTAGAGAACTAATGTTGATGCACCTAGTCCTTCTAAAAGGAAGAAAAAGAAGAATGATAGGACCTTGCATGCTTCTAGTGAACCTATTGTTGACACACCTGAGAATCCCAATGATAGTTCTATTTCTGATGCTGAAACACAATCTGGTGATGAACATGAACCTAGTGATAATGTTAATAATGATGTTCATGTTGATGCTCAACCTAGCAATGATGATGATGTAGAGATTGAACCTGTTGTTGATCTTGATAACCCACAATCAAAGAATCAACATTATGATAAGAGAGACTTTGTTGCTAGGAAGCACGGTAAAGAAAGAGAACCATGGGTTCACAAACCCATGCCTTTTCCTCCCAAACCATCCAAGAAAAAGGATGATGAGGATTTTGAGCGCTTTGCTGAAATGATTAGACCTATCTTCTTGCGTATGCGTTTTACTGCTATGCTTAAAATGAATCCTTATGCTAAGTATATGAAGGATATTGTTACAAATAAGAGAAAGATACCGGAAGCTGAAATTTCCACCATGCTTGCCAATTATACTTTCAAAGGTGGAATATCAAAGAAACTAGGAGATCTAGGAGTACCAACTATACCATGCTCCATTAAAAGAAACTATGTTAGAACTGCTTTATGTGATCTTGGAGCCGGTGTTAGTGTTATGCCTCTCTCTTTATATCGTAGACTTGATTTGAATAAGTTGACACCTACTGAAATATCTTTGCAAATGGCTGATAAATCAACTGCTATACCTGTCGGTATTTGTGAGGATGTGCCTGTTGTGGTTGCAAACGCTACTATTTTAACAGACTTTGTTATTCTTGATATTCCCGAGGACGATAGTATGTCGATTATCCTTAGTAGACCCTTTTTGAATACTGTAGGGGCTGTTATTGATTGCAACAAAGGCAATGTCACTTTTCATGTCAATGGTAATGAGCATACAGTACACTTTCCGAGGAAACAACCTCAAGTCCACAGTATCAATTCTATTGGAAAAATTCCATCGATTACTATTGGAGGTTTTGAATTTCCTCTTCCTACTGCCAAGAAGAAATATGATATTCTTGTTGTTGGGGATGTGCATATCCCCGTTGAGGTAACATAGTGTTATTCGAAATTTCTACGGTTTCATGTTATTCGAAATGAGTTTGTTAACAAGACCTGATCAACCTTGTTAGTGGATTCCTTTTGATGAGCATGAGATGGATGAAGTTAGAAAGCACACCCTTCTGTACCCTCCTTTTACTTTCTGTAGTTTAGATTAAATAAAGAAAAAATAGTATTTTCTGTCAGTTTTCTGAATTATCCGTGAAATAAAAAATACCCCAAAAATAAAAGTTCTCCAAATGCCCCGAAATTGAAATATGGTTTTTTCTGGAATATTTGAGAATATATTGCACTGGGAACACATCAGGGGGAGCAAGCACCTGGCCACGAGGGTCCAGGGCGCGCCCACCCCCCTGGGCGTGCCCCCTGCCTCGTGGGCCCATGTTGGCTCCCCTCCACTTATTCCAGCCACCACACACTCCTTCTTCCTCCCAAAAAAATCACCAACCAGCTCAAGCACGAGTTCTAGCTAATTTTGCTGCGATTTTCGATCTCCTAGCTCAAAGCTCCACTCACAAAACTGCTTTGGGGGATTATTCTTCGGTATGTGACTCCTCCAATGGTCCAATTAGTTTTTGTTCTAGTGCTTTATTCATTGCAAATTTTTGCTGCCTAGGTGACCCTGTTCTTAAGCTTGCATGTCAAATTTATATGGTCCCAAGTAGTTCTAAGGCATGATATAGTCTCTAGGCACTTGTGGGAGTAGTTGCTATCAATTTTGTTGAGTTTGGTTCACTTTTATTTTGAGTTACTAAAATTTTCAGAAATTTTTTAGAGGAAGAAATATGTTTAGGAAAATGTACCAAGGTGGTTCTTCAAGGAAGCAAGGACCCAGGCCCGCAATACGCGATGCGGACGATGAACCACCAAGAGAAGCTCAAGTGCGTCCCTGTGAATGTCCGTCAGAAGATTTCATGGTCCAAGCAGGAATTAAAGAGGAATTTGATGCATATGTGCGTAACGCTGATTTGGAGGGCTTCGTGTCAGATAAGTGCCTCCAACATTATTACCTTACTGATTCCTTTGTGAGAAGATTTAGATTTTCATCTTCACGCAACTCTCACACGGTCATGTTTGATCTTTATGATAAATCCTATACCATGGACCTAGAAGATTTCAGTATTGCTTGTAAACTCCCGCAATGGGGTAGTCCTAGTGAACCTCGCAAATCTGAGTTTAGAGATTTTTTTGCTAGTATCACAGTGGGAGAATCTAGAGAAATAACGCAAGCTACCATAGGGAGCATTCATTTTCCGGCTATACATTATTTTGCTCTCTTTATAGGCCGATGCATAAACGGTAAGGATGAGGCATGCCACATGTGTGTTCCTGATCTCAGTGTTCTCAGGAGTGCTGTATTAGGAGATAAACATTATAATCTGGGAGCTATTGTGGCGCGTAGGTTGCATAATAACATTTTAAATGGGGATTTGTTTGGGGGAATTTATGGAACTCGTTTAGCTAATTATCTTGAGATACCTATTCGTGATTATGATATGGAATTGCCTCCTGCTTGTCTAGATTTTAATGCCATGGTTCGCCATCAGTTTGTTGAGAGGAATGAACCGCCTCTCCAGTACCGACTAATCTTTGACAGGCATCACGCTGTCAATATTGTTCTCCCTGCTCCTGCTCTCTTTGACTTTCAGGCAAAGGGGAGATATGTCATAACCAGGGAGGAGGCGAACGACTATAAGAGGAGGACGGAGACAGCTCGCCTCCAAGCGGCAGCTCATGAGGCAATAGCTGCTGCTTCTCAGTACGACCCCAACTACAACTTTGGATATCCACCACGCTAGCCGTGGCCATAGACCAACTTAGGCCAAAAGCCTAAGCTTGGGGGAGTATGTATTTCTCACCGACATTACATTCATGTCCACACAGTCACTCTAGTTGTCGGTGCTCATACTTTTTCACTGTAATATCCATGCTAGTTTATTTTCCTTTTCTCCCTTTCTTCTTGTGTGTTTGAGTAACCTTAAGAAAAACAAAAAAAATAGTTGTAGCTTTTAGCTAGTTCACTTTCCATGCCTGTAGTAGTAATAATTAAAAGAAAACCCAAAAAGATTTCTCGTTCTTCTTTTTGCTTGTTGGGAGCTTTCCCGTGTAAATAGTTTTATTTCTTTTCTTTTCTTTCGGGGTCGATAGGAGAAGACCATAATGAAAATGTTGAAGTGGCTCTTATATACATTATTGTTGATTTAACCAAGAGCCCACATTACCATGTCTTCTCTTTTGTATTAAATGCCTGCAGATTCCAGCTTAGTCCAATGCACGTGCACTATTATTATTATTCACATCGTTCGATCGTGCAAGTGAAAGGCAATAATGATGATATATGATGGACTGATTGAGATGAGAAAAGCTGGTATGAACTCGACCTCTCTTGTTTTTGTAAATATGATTAGTTCATCGTTCCTGATTCAGCCTATTATGAATAAACATATTTGGAATGACAATTAGAGATTATAGTTGCTTATGCCATGCTTAATTAGCTAGGAGTTTGGTTTACCTTGCATGCCAACATGCTATTAAAATGGTTGTGATGTGGTATAGTAGGGTGGTATCCTCCTTTGAATTATTCAAGTGGCTTGACTTGGCACATGTTCGCGCATGTAGTTGAAACAAAATCAACATAGCCTCCACGATATTTATGTTCATGGTGGATTATATCCTACTCATGCTTGCACTCAGTGTTTATTAATTTTAATGCATGTTCATGACTGTTGTCGCTCTCTAGTTGGTCGCTTCCCAGTCTCTTTCTAGCCTTCACTTGTACTAAGCGGGAATACTGCTTGTGCATCCAATCCCTTGAACCCCAAAGTTATTCCATATGAGTCCACTATACCTTTCTATATGCGGTATCTACCTGCCGTTCCAAGTAAATTTGTATGTGCCAAACTCTAAACCTTCAAATGAAATTCTATTTTGTATGCTCAAATAGCTCATGTATCAACTAGGGTTGTCCGTATCTTCCATGCTAGGCGGGTTATTCTCAAGAGGAGTGGACTCCGCTCCTCACTAATGAGAAAATGGCTGGTCACCGGGATGCCCAGTCCCATGCTTTATGCAAATCAAATCAAAATAATTGCAAACAAAACTCCCCCGGGACTCTTGTTAGTTGGAGGCACTCGTTGTTTCGAGCAAGCCATGGATTGATGCTTGTTGGTGGAGGGGGAGTATAAACTTCACCATTCTGTTTGGGAACCGCCTATAATGTGAGTAGCATGGAAGATATCGAGATCTCTCGGTTGTTATGTTGACAATGAAAGTATACCACCCAAAATATTATTTATCTCTATTTCAAAATCAAGCTCTGGCACCTCTACAAATCCCTCCTTCCCTCTGCGAAGGGCCTATCTATTTACTTTTATGTTGAGTCATCACCCTCTTATTAAAAAGCACCAGCTGGAGAGCACCACTGTCATTTGCATCCATTACTATTAATTTATATTGGGTATGACTATGACTGGATCTCTTTTACCATGAATTATAATGTTTAGTCTGTCCTTGATCTTCAGAGGTGCTCTGCATTTATGTTTTGCGGTCTCAAAAAGGGCTAGCGAGATACCATCTTGTTATATCATATTATGATTGTTTTGAGAAAGTGTTGTCATCCGAGATTTATTATTATTGCTCGCTAGTTGATTATCCCATTGATATGAGTAAACATGAGACCTAAATGTTATTGTGAATATGGCTTTACATATTTACAACAACAAGAGCAAACAGAGTTTGTAAAAGTTTTTCTTTATCACTTTCAGTTTATCAACTGAATTGCTTGAGGACAAGCAAAGGTTTAAGCTTGGGGGAGTTGATACGTCTTCGTCATATCTACTTTTCCAAACACTTTTGCCCTTGTTTTGGACTCTAACTTGCATGGTTTGAATGGAACTAACCCGGACTGACGCTGTTTTCAGCAGAATTGCCATGGTGTTATTTTTGTGCAGAAACAAAAGTTCTCGGAATGACCTGAAAATCAACGGAGATTATTTTTAGAAATAATAAAAAATACTGGCGAAAGAATCAAGGCCAGGGGGCCCACACCCTGTCCACGAGGGTGGGGGCGCGCCTACCCCCTGGGGGCGCCCCCAGCCTCGTGGGCCCCCTGGAGCTCCACCGACCTCAACTCCAACTCTATATATTCACGTTCGGGGAGAAAAAAATCAGAGAGAAGGATTCATCGCGTTTTACGATACGGAGCCGCCGCCAAGCCCTAATCTCTCTCGGGAGGGCTGATCTGGAGACCGTTTGGGGCTCCGGAGAGGGGGATCCGTCGCCATCCTCATCGTCAACCATCCTCCATCACCAATTTCATGATGCTCACCGCCGTGCGTGAGTAATTCCATCGTAGGCTTGCTGGACGGTGATGGGTTGGATGAGATTTATCATGTAATCGAGTTAGTTTTGTTAGGGTTTGATCCCTAGTATCCGCTATGTCCTGAGATTGATGTTGCTATGACTTTGCTATGCTTAATGCTTGTCACTAGGGCCCGAGTGCCATGATTTCAGATCTGAACCTATTATGTTTTCATGAATATATGTGAGTTCTTGATCCTATCTTGTGAGTCATTAGTTACCTACTATGTGTTATGATCTAGCAACCCCGAAGTGGCGATAATCGGGACCACTCCCGATGATGACCGTAGTTTGAGGAGTTCATGTATTCACTATGTGTTAATGCTTTGGTCCAGTACTCTATTAAAAGCAGGCCTTAATATCCCTTAGTTTTCGTAAGGACCCCGCTGCCACGGGAGGGTAGGACAAAAGATGTCATGCAAGTTCTTTTCCATAAGCACGTATGACTATATTCGGAATACATGCCTACATTACATTGATGAATTGGAGCTAGTTCTGTGTCACCCTATGTTATAACTGTTGCATGAATAATCGCATCTGGCACAATTCTCCATCACCGATCCAATGCCTACGAGCTTTTCACATATTGTTCTTCGCTTATTTACTTTTCCGTTGCTACTGTTACAATCACTACAAAACTATCACTGTTACTTTTGCCACTGTTACCGTTACTTCGATACTACTTTGCTACTAAATAATTTGCTGCTGATATTAAGTTATCCAGGTGTGGTTGAATTGACAACTCAACTCCTAATACTTGAGAATATTCTTTGGCTCCCCTTGTGTCGAATCAATAAATTTGGGTTGAGTACTCTACCCTCGAAAACTATTGCGATCCCCTATACTTGTGGGTTATCAGAGATCCGGCCGGGGTGTCGCTCACGACCCCAAAAGATGTGTGCAGGGTTCCAGAGACACCAAACAGGCGACTCGGTACACCGTGCCATGGTGTATCTACCGCATCATAGCCCACCCCTAGGGTCAGCGCTACGCACGGCCTCCAACACATATCCTACAAACACCAGAAACTAGTTGCAACTCCTGGACAGAGAGCAAGGCAATTAATAAGTCGAGAGAGTCAATTAAGGATCCCAATGTGTGGTAGTAGCTGTTCATGGATCACAGACACAGAACTCAGTTCCTGAGGACGGTTTCAGTGAGACAAGCCACCATGTACTCCTACATGGCCTCTCACCGCTACCTTTACCAAATCGTGTTCACACACTTAGCTCACACACAGTAGGACATGTTCATCACCATTCCAATTCATCCCCGATGAATCAGACCTGACTCAACTCTAAGCAGTAGCAGGCATGACAAACAAAGCATGAATGAGTAGGCACATCAGGGCTCAAACAACACCTACTCATGCTAGTGGGTTTCATCTATTTACTGTGGCAATGACAGGTCATGCAGAGGAAAGGGGTTCAACTACTTCAGCATGTAACAGTTGAGTCGTTGTTGTCCTAATGCAGTAAAAGATAGCAGAAGCAAGAGAGTGGGATTGTATCGAAATGAACAAGGGGGTTTTGCTTGCCTGGCACTTCTGAAGATATTATAGCTCTTCATTGGTGACATCAAACTCATCGTCGAAAGCACGTCTATCGAGAGGGGACAAATACCGTCAACAGAGAAGGAAAACACAATCAATGCAATGCACAATATGATGCAGGATCATGACATGTCAATATGCTATGTTTTGAGCTAATGCAACTAAAACCAGAAGGGTTTGGGTCATTTTGAACCAAAGGTTCAACCCCAAATTCAAATTATGAATTTAAATAGTGCCTTATCATGTTTGAACTAAACAGCAAGGTAAAGTTACTTAAACATGCATGGAACCAGTACAGATGGATAGATTGGATTTTTCTGATCATTTTTCATATATAAATCTTTGCATTTGGAGTTACAGATTAATTTCTATGATTTTTAGAAGTTTTGGGCATTTTCTGGAATTTCTTGAATAAGAATAAATCCAGAAAAAGGATAACTGCGTCAGCACGTCATCGGTGTGACATCAGCAGGTGAAAGGCGATAGCCCAGGTCAAACCTGACGACTGGGACCCACATGTCAGTGTCTAACTAATTAACCTGAGTTAATTAGCTCTAAACTAATACTAAACTAGACTAGTTAATGCCCTAGTCCCACATGTCAGTATTAATAGGGCTAATTAAGTTTAGTTAGCGCTTAACCTAAATTAGCAGGGGCCTGGGCCCACTTGTCAACGTCCTTGGGGAAGTCAAACAGGGTCAAACCCCGGGTCAACGGGGTCAAACCCGCCGGTGTTGAGTCGCCGGCGAGGCCGAGACGGCGGAGGGCGTCGGGATTCCTCCTCCGGCGACCAAATGGCTGGCGGAGGGCATCTACGCGTAGCCCAGGCTCTCGCGTCCAAAGCAACAAGTGGCAGCAGCTGGGGTGGCCGGAGCTCATCAGAAACGAGCTAGCGGCGGCGGCCGGAGTTCGACCAACGGCGGTTCACGCGATGCGGGGCATGTCAGGAGCCGTGGATGGTCGTGATCGACTCGCGGGGGTGCAATGAGTGCAGCAGTGGGCTCGGACGCGTGCTTGCAGGGCCGTAGCCGCGGTGGCGACATGACCGGCGGCGAGGAGCTCTCGGCTCCGATGGCCATGGTGGTTAGAAGGCGCGGACGAGCACGGGGAGAGAGGGGAAGGGGCAGGGGCTCACGGCGATTCCAGCAGAGGCAACGGCGAGGCCGGGGAGGGGCAGGAGCTCGCGAATCCCCGGTGAGATCACCGGCGGCCAGAGGTTGAAGACGAGGTCGGGGACGACGCTGGAGGGCTTCTGGCGGGGAGTGGCTTGGTGGGGAGGAAGAGGGGGTCGAGGTGGAGCTTCTGAGCGCATCGGCGAGGCGAGGCAGTGGTTGTGGCCACGACAACAGCGAGCGGCGGCGACGACGGCGCTCGGGCACGAGAGGAAAGAGAGCAGAGGAAGGGAGAAGCTTGGGGAGAGTGAGAGAGCGGTCGGGGGGGCTGCGTGGCGTCATCCGAAGAGGCCAGGGCGAAACGGCAAGTAGGAGGTGGCCGGGCATGCGTCGGCGTGCGTTGGCCACGCGCTCGTCCTGCTGGCTAGGTGGAAGACGACAGGGGGGACCAGGCGGCCTGGGCCGCACAGTGTTGGGCTGGCTGGGGGTGCCAGGTAAGCCAGGTAAGTTTCTCTCTCTCTCTCTCCTTCTAATTCTGTTTTTGTTTTCTATTTATTCTGTAACTTTGTGGCTTTAATTAAAATACTAAAACTAACTCAAAAATCATGAAACTTCTCATGCCCACTATATGGAATATATCCAACAGGAAACATTTTGGTTTATGATTATTTGGACATTTAAAATATTTTATAGCATTTAAATGTCCAAATGCAAATAACATATGATTTAAACCAGTGACCTTATGATGTCATAGAAAAATGTGCACCATTTTTGTCAGAGGTTCTAGACCAAGGCAAAGATGATGAATATTTTAGAAGGGCATTTCAGGTTCATTGAAAAGAATTTTAGTAAACCCTAGTTGGTTTAAGTGGTGCTGGGGGTTTCTGTCATCCCCATTTCAACTTTCTGGGAGATTTAAACATGATGCAACACCAGATGCTAGCACTAGGCAGACCAGAACTAGGGATTTGACAACTCACCCCCACTAAACAAGAATCTCGTCCCGAGATTCAAGCGTAGGGTAAGATGAAGGGGGAACACAAACTAACACAATCTTCATGATCCAGGTGGCACTTCATAAGAACGTTGATTCGATCACCATCATTGTCTCGATGTCTTGCTCTGAGAACTCCAACTAACATGACAACGAGAAGAAAGGGAGAATTTTAGAAGAATCGATCTTCTTGAGGTTCGAGCAACTTAGAATCATATTAATGATCACAAGATCAACTCACGGAATGAGACGTAGAAACATCTCTAGAGCTGATAGGCAAAATATGTATCAGGAGGGACGGAAGAAACAATTTGACGAGGGTTTCAAAGTAGCGAGGAAACAATTACCATGATCCCATAACGGGGCACCTTGGGGGAGGTGACTCGTAGAGTTATTCCCTTAAATGGAAAAAAGAATTACTTTTGATATCTAGATCATTGAAACTCTTTATACTAGCCTAAGGCAATCACAATCGATCGTTTGGCGGAGTTCAAAGGAATGGCATATCCGGATTCGAATGGATGAAGTGGACTACCTTGTTGAAGACAACACGATGGATGATTTTGCTTATCATCGGAAATGGATGGGACCCATGGTAGGACCACTTTGGAAGATAATCCTAATCAGTCATTTCTGTCAAGGGTAGTCCATGGTAGGATGGCACAATGGCGGTGCAAGCTGGGGACAAGATGCAAACGTTGAAATGTTCCAACCATCATTTCTGCCTGAGATTCAGATCCGATTGGTGAAAAGATATTCCACACATCCGCATGTCTGAAAAGAAAAGTTTGCAACAGAAATCGACGAGATAGCATTGCGAGATTCTTGGGAAATGAACCACGATAGTAAGCTCCAAAACATGAGCTAGTTCTGCTACATACATGTGAACACACTGTCCAAGACAAGCATGACCACACAGTAGTCTTACAACAAAACACTACCGAGTTCTGGTAGGGAACCATCATCGAGGATATCGAAGTCCTTGTGCACTTATTGATGAACTCCTTATCTTTGAACAAGTCAATCAGTGGCTAGGTGTGCTAGGAACACATATGGGATGGAGGCGGCCAACCTATCAAACCATAGAGTACTTCGCACGTGCGTGACTAACTTGGGACGATTCCAGAGGAAGCAAAAACAATCTTTCTCAGATCCACGGCGACAACTTACATCAAATGCACATGAATTAGAGGAGGTAACTTCTTTCATCTAACATACGCTTCATGAACTAGCATGAAGAAAATGCTTACACAAGTTTCCAACACTAGCTGGATGTTTAGCACGAATCATGGAGGAGACAAAATGCTGTTGATGGGCTCAACAGCAACTCATCGGAATTTCCATATCACTGGAGTCCCACCATTATGTGAACAATGTGATAGTATTGGTCAGACCAAAAGATGTAATGATGTATGCTCGGAATCAACCACGAGTAAGACAACATTACGAATATCATTGGTTCTAACTTGATTTGACGATGGCCCACACTCAAATCAAGGTTTGGGCAAGACGATAGGTTCAACAACTGATCGCGAGGACCAATCGATGAATAAATCATCTTTCTACAACAAACACACAAACACAAGATATCCCTTTGGAAATGAACTAAGTTAGACAAGCTTTTATCTTCCAACTCTCCAAGTTGTTGTTTAGCTTGACCGACTAGCTCAGGGGTATTCAACACAGATTCTTGGAGAAGGGGTGGTTTACAAGAAACCAACTTGATCCGAACTCAACATAGCGGTCAGGTGACAACCTGGTAACACTTCCGAGAAGATATTTGGAAAATCACGAACCACCGATATGTTACTAAGCTCGAGAACAATCTTGCTTTTCAGGGCAAGATGATATGATCACATGAGTAAGGGATTTGACACAATCCTGACTCCTTGATCGAAGAGTGCACCAGGGAAATGGACTAGGTAGCACGATCAATCTTAGAATGATAATTCAATACCAACACGCTAAGAATGACATTATTGTCCATTAGCTACCAAGCAACGAGGTTGCTAGGAGTATTGATTTCACACATCACAGTTCACTTGTCGGCATTCCAGTTACAACAACACGGGCCGAGGAATGAACAATGATGGCGAGAAGTATCACTGCGTCAAGAATTCATAAGAGGTGGTGCAATTCCTATGATATTCTCGACATAAAGGGGGGTAATACTCCAGGGTAGAACAAAATAGAAGTTGGATTGGCATTTTGATATGCAGGATACAACTACTTTGACCCAATCCTAGAAATGGATGAGGTACTGGAGTTTGTTTCTCCTAGTCATTCTGAACTAGAACGGCTTGACGGGCCACAAGAATAATAAGCACCGATGAACACGAAGGCACAACTATTCCTGACTATCAATTGATAGACAGAGGTCAGAATACAACTAAAGAGACAACTCAAAGGAACATATGGTTTTCTGAGTTGCGGATGCATAGATTTAGTATGTCAAACAAGTTCAACATATCTTTCGGATAACCCATGCAGAAAGGTAGAACTCGCAGATTCACAATGTAGAATGGAGAACTCATTAAGAGCACTCTGGTTGTGATCTTTTGGTTCAAAGAACTTCTGCCATAAGCAGTTCATGGTATTTGGAAGAAGGAAATACCACGGACCTTGAGGACTATTGCAAAGGTTACTAATATCCTAAAGGAACTAGCAAACACTAGCAACATGAACTAAGTAGGGTGAATTTTAGGCTCAAAAACCCAGGAGTAGAATACCTACTACTAAGTAGCATCACGGGATGCTTTCGAGTATGATGGCCAGAATCATCACACTAGAACACAAAACATGGATGGAGTACCAGGTGATTCTCTAAGACACCTAGGGTCATAATGATAATTCCAACATATATATACCGAGGCAATGAAGTACCTCAACACACTAGTTAGTGTGGTTGATCTGGCACAAAGAAACTTCGGAACGGTAAGGAGGGATTTAGAATGCATCAGACTATTTAGAAACCTGGGATGACTCGGACAGCATAACGGCTGTAAATGCTCAAAAAAATTAGGACATCCTGCAAAAATGGTGGCATAACCACTTAACATCGCAATATCAAGGTTCTGAGATCAATTGTCAACACACGGAAGTAGTAGGAACTGAACTGAGGCTTGAATCCATCAATCCTACGAGTCTACGGATTAGTAACGCGTGATCCTGATAGAAAGAAGAGAAGCCTAGTTCCTTAACCCCGTAGGAAAGAAAAGATGACTCGGATCAGAAGGGCATAAGGTAAAGGAGTAAAAAGAGCCTTACGTTCCCTTCCACAATCAATTCCCTTATATAACTAAAGCATTTCTAGACTCGACTTCGACCAGTTTGGCTTGGTAATCCTACAGGCAGTCAGGCTCTGATACCAAAGCTGTCAGGACCCCGATCCTAAGCCACATTGATCTAGCATGTACCACATCATATCACTTTGCGGCCTCACGCACGGTATCCCCACAGGTGCCACCTTACTTGGCCCGGGACCGTTTGCGCCTTTTGGCTCACGTATATGATAGTGTTGCTAGCATCCATATGACAGAGAACCCGGGCCGACATGACTAGTCGGGAACCCAAAGTGGCACTAACTTACAGGGATAGGCATACTTGACCCAGCAACAAACGTGTCGGTCATCAGCGAGTGAATTCGGGCTGTAGCAACTGGGCTAGCAGGACTCCGGGAATCCGGGTTGTAGCAGGCTAACAGCACTCCGAAAGACACCGCGTGACATTTCCCCGAAGGGACAGACCCAGGATCGAAGAAGGGACAGACACTGGGCTAACAGGACTCCGGTAAATCGGGCTGTAGCAGACTACCATGTCTCAGTGGAAGCACTAGACTACATTTCCCCATAAGAGAGGCTACCAAGGATAGACAACTAGGTTGTCGGATCCCAGACATACCAAGCATTTCAATCATACACACAATATGCTCGATATGTGTAAATACAACATGGCATCACAACAAAACTCTACGACTCAAAGTATTTATTCATAAGACTCCGAAGAGTCAGATATTACAAACATGGGTCTGATGACCCAGCATTCAAGTCATACAAGCAATAGCACATGCGGAAGCTTATCTTGTCTGAGTACAGACAACTACAAATGAAAAAAGGCTGAGAAGCCTGACTAACTACAAGACCCTGCCGAGGGCACAAGATCGTAGCTGAGGTACCAAGCTAAATGTCGAAGTCCACGCGGAACTACTAGCGAGACTGAAGTCTCTCTGCAAAAACATAAATTAAGCAAACGTGAGAACAAATGTACCCAGCAAGACTTACATCAGAACTAGCTACGTATGCATCAGTATCAACAAAGGGGGTGGTGGAGGTTAACTGCTGCAAGCCAACTTTGACTCGGTGGCTATCCTGAACTACGACTGCAAGTAACTCTTTTGGGGTGGCGCACACGAGTCCACATATTCACCAATTAATACACCACTATGGATCCGCTCCCGTCTTCCTACGAGAATGCCATCCATAGCACTCACGCTTATCTTGCGCATTTTAGAGTATCCACTTTCACTTGTCTATGAACTGTACAAGCAACCCAGAAGTCCTTTACCACGGACACGGCTATTCGACAAGATCATTTATAACCCTGCACGGGTGTACTTCTTCACACACGCTCTCGCCACTTACCACCATGTACACGTCGTGTATCTTGGCAACCTTCAAGCGGAAGCCTGGCGAGGGAGTCGTCCACGACCTGACTAACCACACAAGTCTCTATTCCAGGTTTATCGCCTATTCGGGTTCCATCCGCAAGGAGATCCGGCCCGGGTGTCGCTCACGGCCCCAAACGATGTGTGCAGGGTTCCCGAGACACCAATCGGGCGACTCGGTACACCGTGCCACGGTGTATCTACCACATATCATAGCCCACCCCTAGGGTCAGCGCTACGCACGGCCTCCAACACATATCCTACAAACACCAGAAACTAGTTGCAACTCCTGGACAGAGATCAAGGCGATTAATAAGTCGAGAGAGTCAATTAAGGATCCCAATGTGTGGTAGTAGCTGTTCAAGGATCACAGACGCAGAACTCAGTTCCTGAGGACGGTTTCAATGAGACAACCCGCCAATTACTCCTACATGGCCTCTCACCGCTACCTTTACCAAATCGTGTTCACACACTTAGCTCACACACAGTAGGACATGTTCATCACCATTCCAATTCATCCCCGATGAATCAGACCTGACTCAACTCTAAGCAATAGCAGGCATGACAAACAAGCATGAATGAGTAGGCACATCAGGGCTCAAACAACACCTACTCATGCTAGTGGGTTTCATCTATTTACTGTGGCAATGACAGGTCATGCAGAGGAAAGGGGTTCAACTACCGCAGCATGTAACAGTTGAGTCGCTGTTGTCCTAATGCAGTAAAAGAGAGCAGAAGCGAGAGAGTGGGATTGTATCGAAGTCAACAAGAGGGTTTTTCTTGCCTGGCACTTCTGAAGATATTATAGCTCTTCATCGATGTCATCGAACTCATCGTCGGAAGCACATCTATCGAGAGGGGACAAATACCGGCAACAGAGAAGGAAAACACAATCAATGCAATGCACAATATGATACATGATCATGACATGTCAATATGCTATGTTTTGAGCTAATGCAACTAAAACCAGAAGGGTTTGGGCCATTTTGAACCAAAGGTTCAACCCCAAATTCAAATTATGAATTTAAATAGTGCCTTATCATGTATGAACTAAACAGCAAGGTTAAGTTACTTAAACATGCATGAAACCAGTACAGATGGATAGATTGGATTTTTCTGATCATTTTTCATATATAAATCTTTGCATTTGGAGTTACAGATTAATTTCTATGATTTTTAGAAGTTTTGGGCATTTTCTGGAATTTCCTGAATAAGAATAAATCCATAAAAAGTTTAACTGCGTCAGCATGTCGTCGGTGTGACGTCAGCAGGTTAAAGGCGACAGCCTAGGTCAAACCTGACGGCTGGGACCCACATGTCAGTGTCTAACTAATTAACCTGAGTTAATTAGCTCTAAACTAATACTAAACTAGACTAGTTAAGGCCCCGGTCCCACATGTCAGTATTAATAGGGCTAATTAAGTTTAGTTAGCGCTTAACCTAAATTAGCAGGGGCTTGGTGTCGGTGTCAAAACCGGCGGATCTCGGGTAGGGGGTCCCGAACTGTGCGTCTAAGGTCGATGGTAACAGGAGACAGGGGACACGATGTTTACCCAGGTTCGGGCCCTCTCTACGGAGGTAATACCCTACACTACTAGAAAAAGGCTTACTAGTGGCGCACCAGTTTTGCCTACTAATGGCGCACCACTGGTGCGCCACTAGCATCACGCCACTAGTATTTT
>NC_057805.1:475947418-475953213 GCF_018294505.1 Triticum aestivum
TTCACCGGAGCATCGGAGAGGAGGAAGGAGAAACCATGAGGGGATGGGAGGAGAGGAGGGAGGAGGAGCTCACCGGAGAGGAGGGAGGAGGAGCTCACCGGAGAGGAGGGAGGAGGAGCTCACCGGAGAGGAGGGAGGAGGAGATGAAGTGAAGGAGAGGTGGAGTGGAGGAGAAGAATGAAGAGGTAAGGAGGAGAGGACACGCCCAGCCATATATACGGCATACTAATGGCGCACCATGGGCAGGTGCGCCATTAGTAACTTTTTTTATTTTTTTTTATTTTTTTTGAATTTAGAAGGCGGGAAGATAGTAATGGCGCACCATGGGCAGGTGCGCCATTAGTAAGTTTGATTTTTTTTGAATTTTTTTGCCTCTCCAGATCTTAAAAGCCCCGTATCTTTTTTTCTGTTAGGTTTTTGAGGATTTTGAAAATGTTTAACGGGGTTCCCCCAGTTAAATTCGGATGTAACTTTTCGAGTAGATGATTTTCATATAAAAAACTTTTTCATCCGAGTTCGTATGCAAAAGTTATGCCCATTTTAAGAAATTCCAGAGAGATTTTGCAAATAAAGTCGAAATTCATATTTGTTAATTTTCCCAACAACTAGACCACATATCACATGGGAAACTTATTTTATTTTATATTTTTGACATTTCCATCATTTTCTTTTATTTTTTTTTAAACTGAAAAGGCGGTCCACAGGGGGGGGTGCATTCGGTGGAATGGGCCAAGTTACTAATGGCGCACCGTGGGGGTGGTGCGCCATTAGTAGTTCAACTAGTAATGGCGCACCACCCCGACCGTGCGCCATTAGTAGTTTTTCAAAAAAAAATTGGAACAAAAAATTTTGAAACAAAATTTGTAACAAAATTACTAATGGCGCACCTGTGGGTGGTGCGCCATTAGTAGTTCAACTAGTAATGGCGCACCGTGGGAGTGGTGCGCCATTAGTAGTTGAACTAGTAATGGCGCACGGTCCCACGGTGCGCCATTAGTAGTTTAAAAAATAAAAATAAAAAACATTTGAAAAAAAAATTTGAAACATAATTACTAATGGCGCACCGTGGGATGGTGCGCCATTACTAGTTGAACTACTAATGGCGCACCATCCCACGGTGCGCCATTAGTAGTTTTGAAAAAATTAAAAAAAATTACTAATGGCGCACCGTGGATGTGGTGCGCCATTAGTATTTTCACACTAATGGCACACCGACACATGGTGCGCCATTAGTATTTAGTAATGGCACACCACATGTACGATGCGCCATTAGTGGCCATTCCATCTATAGCCCTTTTCCTAGTAGTGCTACTTCCTGCTTGATTGATCTTGATGAATATGAGTATTACAAGAGTTGATCTACCACGAGATCGTAATGGCTAAACCCTAGAAGTCCAGCCTGTATGACTATGGTAATGAATATCTCCTCCGGACTAAGTCCTCTGGTTTATATAGACACCGGGAGGATCTAGGGTTACACAGGGTCGGTTACAAAGAAAGGAATCCATATATTTGATCGCCAGGCTTGCCTTCCACGCCAAGGAGAGTCCCATCCGGACATGGGTAAAGTCTTCGGTATTTGTATCTTCGCAGCCCATCAGTCCGGCCCATGGCTAACAGGCCGGACGCCCGAGGACCCCTTAGTCCCGGACTCCCTCAGTAGCCCCTGAACCTGGCTTCAATGACGAGGTATCCGACGCGCAGATTTGTCTTCGGCATTGCAAGGCGGGTTCCTCCTTCCGAACTCCAAGATAGTCTTCGGACGTATTGATCATGTCCGGACCTGTAACACACACACCACACACAACCAAGAGAATATAATATTCCATGAGTCCAATCCGCTGACAACTTTTTGCAACATGACATCACGCCTGCCCGGTCATAATTTCGAATCGTTTTTCGTCTGCCGCTCCATGTTTCGAGACGTGGTTTCCATTGGCACGTCTTGTCAAAGAAGAGATCGTGTCCCCTTATTGCGGGATTCCCATCAATACGGGCGTGGGTAACCCAACCGTGCCGTTTACACAGCCCTTGGGAACAGGCGAGTTTTAAGGCGAGTGGGGAGGCGTTCAATATTCACTGCCTTTATAAGGAGATAAGAATCCCCTTTCTTCACCCATGCCTTCTCTTCCTCTCTGTCCTTCCATTCTCGAGCTCTAGCGCCCAAGTTCCCATCTTCTCCTTCTCAAGGAAGCACTCAATCATGTCCGGATCCGGAGGCCAAGGCAAGTGGATGGTCTCCTCCATCAAGGAGAAGGACATCACCCAGCTTCAGGCGGCCGGGTATCTGGCGAAAGGAATCGCCCACCGTCTGCCCTCCAAGGGGCAAGTCATCCCCACCCCGAAGCCTACTGAGAAGGTAGTTTTCCTTCCTCAGTTCATCTGCGGATTGGGGTTTCCACTTCACCCCTTCGTCCGCGGACTGATGTACTATTACGGGCTAGATTTCCATGATCTAGCCCCGAACTCCTTCCTCAACATATCAGCATTTATTGTCGTGTGCGAGGCCTTCCTCCGCATCCATCCCCACTTCGGCCTATGGCTCAAGGTCTTCAACGTGAAGCCGAAAGTGGTGGATGGTCAGCATGCGGAGTGCGGAGGCGCCATGGTGAGCAAGATGCCCAACGTCACTTGGCCCACAGGCACTTTTGTGGAGACTGTCAAGGAATGGCAGAAGCAGTGGTTCTACATCACAGAGCTGCGCGGTGCCACTTGGGCGGCGGCTCCCGAGTTTAAGGCCGGAGCCCCAATGTGGCTCACCTCCTGGAAGGAGAAAGGCCCCAACTGGTCGGTGTCAGGCGAGCTGATAGCGCTGCAAACGCAAATTCAGAGTATGGTGGATAAAAACATCAAGCTCGTCGACGTGATCCAGGTGATGCTGGTTCGCCGGATTCTCCCCTGCCAAAGCCGAAGCTTCCCTTTATGGGAATTCGATCCGGAGAAGCACCAGACCCTGGGAGGGCTCTTCGAAACTACTCACAAAGATGACTGGAAGTTGCTCTTCAAGGGCAACAAGAAGCCGCCGGTCATAGATTTGGACCGTGGGCACGATCACTCCCATCCCGCCAATAAGGTAAGTTCTCCTTTTCTTAAGGCGTACCTTCTACTTGTTTGTTCAAGGAGGATGCCTAACCTTTGCTGTATTGTTTCAGGTGTGGATGGAGAGAGCAGAGCGGATCCATAGTTCGGCTCCGCTGCCCGAAGAGCTAGTCATCCCGCTCCTGGGGAAGATGCTGGTTCCGGCGCCCTATAGGCCGCCGGAAAAGAAGGCCAAGAAGAAGGCCAAGGGGGCCAAAGGTGGCCCCCGTCGCAAAGGTGCTTCGGACGTGATGTCCGAAGACGAAGTGACCCTTTCCTCCACCGCCGAGGACGACGACGACGACGAGGAGGAGGAGGAGGAGGAGAACCCTCCCCCTGATGAGGAAAAGAAGAAGAGGGCGGCCTCCACGAACCTGGAGGCGGAGACGTCCAAGAAGGGGAAGGGCTCCCTCGCGGATAACTCCACTTGGGACGTCGACAATAGTCCAGAGCGACGCCCCCGCACTAAGCCTCGGGCTGCATCGTAAGTGCTAAGACTCATACATACCCATAAATCTGGCCTCTCCTCTTCGTTGTATTGACATGATTACTTATGCTATTGCAGTCTGGCCCACGACAGCTCCCAGCGATCCTCGTCACGAGGTTCGTTGGATTCAAAGGCGATGGCTAGCGAGTCACCGCCGACCGCTCACTCCCCCAAGGCCAAGGATGATGCAGAGGTGCTGTCCCGAAGGACTTTCCCAGGCTGGGGAGAGGCTCGGGAGGCGCCAGAAGGCAAAGCCTCCGTCACCGGACACCAGGGGGTCCAATCCCCATGGAGACTGGTGATGAGGGCCGTATTCAGTTCGGCCCTCAGCCGGATTCGATTCCGGAGACTAATACGGCTCTGGAATCTAGCGCGCGACCACCTTCGAAAGAAGGGGTATGCCTATTCCGCCGGTGACCCCTGTCCAACCAGGGGCACCGGATAATCTGCTGGAAGCGCTGCGAGGCGCTTCCATTGTGGATGAGCACCGTGTTCTTATGGGCACGGTAATTGAAAGGGTTCAGTCCGCCAAGAGCGGACTAACCGAAGCCTGCAGCAGCTTGCTGACAGGTTTTGAGGTAAGCGGCGCAAAAGGAGAAAATCCCAATATAGACAGTAGCCCCTGAGACACTGTCTGGTGTTCGGAAAGAAAAAGCCGGACAGAGGATCAATCCCTTATTGCAGGAAACTAACTAAATTTGTCTGAAATGAATACGCAAGCGTCGCTGTTGGCCGCAGCCTCGCATACTGCCGAAGTCTCCGTACTGAAGCAGAGACTGGAGCAGGCCGAGGAGGAGCTCGGCTAGGTGAGGAGGCAGCTCCAAGAATAACAAGGTATGTAATAACTCGTTATATATTCAAAAAAAGGTAAAATGATATGCATTGACCGAAGTGTCATGATATGTATAGAAGCGACGACCGAGGTCGAGGCCCTGAGAAAGGCCCTGACCGAAGCCGAGGGGAAGGCTGTCAAGGAGCAAGCCGCTAGTAAGAAGCTCAAGGCCCGGGTCAACGAGGTCCAACAAGAGCTTCAGGACGCGGTGAGGAAGTGCGAGACCTTGGAGCGCGATGCGTCGGCTCAAGAGACCGAACTCGCCAAGGCTCGTCAGAGTGCGGAGACGGCCCGGAGTGAGGCCCAGGGCGCCCTCTGGGAGATCCAGGAGGCCAGGAAGATCGTGGCGGGTAAGGCATTTAGTATGCAAAGCAAGTATGTGAAGAGGAAGTATCTTTTACTAACCCGGATTCGGAGTTCTCCAGGGGCTTTTGTTCATCTGCCACGTAGTGTGTCCGTGTCACGACCGGTTTTTCAATAAAATAATTATTGAGAGACCAATCCCTTTTACGGACCAGCGAGGAAGAATTCCTTCTCACTGGTAGACAATATCTTGGTCACAGAAGAAAATTACCAGGAGTACTAAATATAATACAAGGTTGAGCAAAGACTGCCCAACAATTTATTACATGCACGCCGATAAAACAAGACGGCGGGTAGGGTGGCAAACTACTATCTCACGATGATAACGGTGGTGGAAATATCATCGCGAAGCGAGTGATATGATTCCATAAGACTACAACTCTTCGAGCGTCGGAGTGAGGCTCGAGAAGACTTATAGCGGGTGGCGGAAGCGTATACAAAACAAGTGACCAAAATCCGGGATCGCGCAGGACTGACTGGGACTCCTCTAGGCGTCGGACGCGCTATCAAACTCTTCATCCAAGAGATCGCCTTCGTCAACATCTGGCCAAATCAACAAGCCAGGTGAGTACTATGAAAGTACTCGCAAGACAGTTCGGACATAAGATATAACAAATGTAAACATGAAGCACATGAACAAGTTAACCAGTGCGATCAGACATAGAGATAATAAATACTGGGTGCCAAGCGAGGGTCTGAATGACGCCTCGAGCGGAAACTGCAGAATAGTAATACTGGTGCCAAACGAGTGTCTGAAAGACTCCTCGAGCGGAAAATGCGGAATAATAATACTGGTGCCAAACAAGTGTCTGAAAGACTCCTCGAGCGGAAAATGCGGAATAATAAAGCTGGTGCCAAACGAGTGTCTGAAAGACTCCTCGAGCGGAAAATGCGGAATAATAATGCTGGTGCCAAACGAGTGTCTGAAAGACCCCTCGAGCGGAAAAATGCGGAATAGTAATGCCACAGTCGGGCGTCGGGGCGACACCCCATAAAGGGCTTATAACAGGAAATAAAGACAGTGCATGCCACAGT
>NC_057805.1:475953476-475963717 GCF_018294505.1 Triticum aestivum
CTGGTGCCAAACGAGTGTCTGAAAGACTCCTCGAGCGGAAAATGCGGAATAATAATGCTGGTGCCAAACGAGTGTCTGAAAGACTCCTCGAGCGGAAAATGCGGAATAATAATGCTGGTGCCAAACGAGTGTCTGAAAGACCCCTCGAGCGGAAAAATGCGGAATAGTAATGCCACAGTCGGGCGTCGGGGCGACACCCCATAAAGGGCTTATAACAGGAAATAAAGACAGTGCATGCCACAGTCGGACGTCTGTGCGACATCACATAAAGGGCTTATATTTAAAGTAAGAAACAAGTACAGGCCATAGTCGGACGTCTGTGCGACATCACATAAAGGGCTTACATTTAAAGTAAGAAACAAGTACACGCCACAGTCGGACGTCTGCGCGACGTCACATAAAGGGCTTATATCACAGCTCAATAATACAATCGTTCGGGAACATAAATTATCACAAGCATGCGACAAATATAAAGTTAGTCCATCCACAGGAATAACAATAAAACTGGATTTACCACTTGAGCTTGTTCACCGGGGACAAGTTTTCCACGCGGATAGATATGGATATAATGTTTACACTACTTGATCATGGATACGATGATTTGGAAAGAATTGACTCTGCAGAGCTTGTACTTAACCACAGCCAACGGATTTCAGTAGTCACGGGGACTAGTTCCGTCTACGGTGTTTTGGAAGAAAGACGTCTAACCAGTACACACCCAATTCAACCATCCGAAGCCAGGGATCACCCTCGGCAACATTCAAGAAAAACCTTGAGACGGGGAGGCTACAACCTCGCGTAGCATGGGATCAAATTTCTATACGCGCGCTCTAAGGGGGTGCCCCCCCTCTCGGTCCCAACCGGAAACACCATGCCCCCTGACCGGATGACTGGCTTTAATCCTGGGCCAAGGTACCATCATCCCGGCCTCTCTGTTTGGTGTGTACACGGAAAGAGGTTACCAACTTACTAAACCGCATCCTGGCAATGAGACATGTGGTAGCACGGAAGGGGGAACGAACGGTAACGTGGCTCCAACCACGTTAACGTCGGAGGAAGTGGGATGACGCAAGGCTGGTATGCTACAACAGTACCACCTTGCTGCCCTTCATGTCACCACATGATTAGGCCATCTCTCATCAGAGATCATCGCAACTTTGGAATATGCGGGAAAGGAATGATAACGTGGCTCCAACCACGTTAATGTCGGAGAAAGTCGGATGACGCAAGGCTGGTATGCTACAACAGTACCACCTTGCTGCCCTTCATGTCACCACATGATTAGGCCATCTCTCATCAAAGATCATCGCGACTTTGGAACAACCGGGTCGTTGCCTTACAAGCAACGAGGTATTTACCGATACTCATATGCCACGCACAAACTTTCACGCGAACATGCAAAACACCTGTCATATCAAATGTTCAAAACATGCTTGCCTGGTTCGGAGAAGTCGGAGTCTAGCTCGGCGAAGTTCGCGGCTCCGTCACCTCTTCCGGAACCTACGGCAATCACGAAACGGGCACTAACGTGAAAACCAACACATGCACAGAAACTTTTCCAAATATTTTTCAAATAAATACCATAAAAAACTAGACAAAATTTGAAGATTGTTAGAAAAAGAATCACTCAAAAATTCCTTTTTATTAAAAAGTTATAAAGGTTTCTGTCCAGGGACTTATCTGTAATGAAACAGAAAAGTTCCAGGGTTTTAACTGAGAAAACAGAAAACGCTTCGGTTGGGAATGCGCAAGCGCAAAGGAGAAAACGTATTTGCCCGAAGGCGCCAACAGAAAACGGTTCGGAGGAGAATAGAATAGAGGCTGACAGGCGGGGTCCACCTATCGGGTTTAAAAAGCTCGCCGGCGCCCGAAGACTGCGGTGGACGCCGGCGTCGAACCACGGCGAGTTAGGAGAAACGGAGGGTACCAAGAGCTTCAGCGTCTTCTTCCGCGTCGGTGGGTGGTGGACTCGCCCAACGGGGAGCACCACGTCGACGGCGACACTATCTCCGGCGGACGGCGGCTCGGGTGAGGATGGGGAACTCCGGTGGAGGGCTGCAAACTACGAATTGAGGCGCGGGTCAGAACGAGGGATGCAAGGTGAAGCTACTGGCAAGAGAATGGGGGCGGAGGAGCACACACGGGGGCGAATCGGGCTGGATCCCGTGGCGGGTCGCGGCGGCCGGAGTCGAGGAAGGAGACCTCCTCGGGGCTCTACCAGTGGCTAGGCTTGCTCTAGGGGGAGTGCAGGGATGGTGGGTGCTCGAGTTGAAGCTCGGGGCCTCTATTTATAGGCAGATCGACGTGGTGGCCGTGAACGGAGAATCTCCGGCGAGCGATTACGGCGGAGCAGTGGATTGGCAGGAGGTTTGAGTGGCCAGGCAGCATCAGTGGAGGTTACTGGAGTCGTTTCACAGCTAAACGGGGTCGGTCTTGGCGTAATGGCGTCGGTCCACGGTGAGGTGACCGCACGGGCTCAACGGCGGCAGAGAGCGCGCTCCGCGCCCTGCGGTTCACGACGAGGGCGGCAACGCGTTCGGGGGAGTGGAAGGCCACGCGGCGGGCTCCGGTGGTTTGGGCGGCGCTGGGTGGCGTCGTCGGCGCCGTGTCTCCCGCTGGCGTCCGCAAAGCCGCCGCCGGCGTCGGTCACGGGGCGGCGCACCTTCTGCTGCTCGTCGCCGACGCCCGCAAGGCGCCAGGCGTTCGTGCGGTGCAGGAACAAGAGGGCGGGGACGAGGAGCAAGGCGACGCGGTGGCACTGGCGAGATCGACGTCCTTCTCTGAAGAAAACGACAGTAGGCCACTGCAGTGTTCTCTGAACTTTCTGAACTTGACATAGACAGTGCACTGCAGGTGTTCGACAAAAAGATTTTGCAATGAGATAAATTTTTCTGGAGCTGTAACTTGGTGAGATGACCACTCAATGCACCCAGAGGCTGCCTGATTTTACTTGGAATTTTTGGAGAAGGTTTTGAATGAATTTCACCAAATTTGACAAATCTGGTCCAAACTTGCAGCAGGTGTAGTTTGAAAATTTTGAACTGAAGACCAGTGGATCTTCATGGTTCTTGGTAGAGGGTTCCAAGGACTAGGAGGGGAAAAGGTTTGGGGGCAAAAATCAAGACAGAAAGTGGAGTTCCTTTGTAAATCTCCAAGTGCTAAAAAAGAAGGCAGAAATTTATTTGAATAGAATATAAATGGAAATAATCACATGGGGAGGTTCAACTTGCTGGATTTGATGCAGATCATGATCCAAAGGTGAGGAAAGGGTTAGGACAGGGGATTTGCACTAAGGCCATGGCAAGAAGGAATTATTGAAAGTGGCAAAGGATTTTCCAAAAGCTATAGTGCAAATTTCAAGGAGATTTTCAAAAGTCATATCCCAAGTGAGAATATTTTGTCTTGAGTCCAAGTGAAAGGCAAGAACCTCCAAGACCAAAGACAGATCTTGGTTGAATCCAAATAAAACTTTTTCCATAAAGAAAAATATTTGAGAGTGAGAGTTCTCTTGAAGAAAAAAATTTAAATCACTCCCCTCAAGTCAAATAAAATCTTTTGAAAAATCCAAATAAAAACTTGGGTGTCACAACACCTACCCCCTTAGGAAAAATCTCGTCCTCGAGATTTCTGCTGATCCTCAAATAGATATGGATACTCTGCTCGAAGGAAATCTTCCCTTTCCCATGTAGCTTCATCCTCAGTGTGGTTGCTCCACTGAACCCTGAAAAACTTTGTCGTTTTCTGACGGGTCCTCCGTTCAGACTCTTCTAAAATCTTTACTGGTCTTTCTCTGTAGGTGAGATCTGGTTGCATATCAATGTCCTCATGAGGTACATGCTTTTCTGGGTTGCTCACACATTTTCTTAACTGTGAGACGTGGAACACGTCATGGACGTCTGACAGCTCCTTGGGGAGGTCTAGTTGGTAGGCTACCGTGCCTCTTCGTGCCTTTACACAAAATGGTCCAATGAATCTTGGGGCTAGCTTCCCCTTTATTTTGAACCGTTGTAGACCCCTCATAGGAGATACTCGGAGGTATACGGAATCACCGGGTTCAAAGCTGACCTCACGGTGCTTCTGATCATAGTAGCTCTTTTGGCGGCTCTGTGCTGTCTTGAGTCTGTCCCGGATTTGTTTAACTTTCTCCTCGGCCTCTTTAAGCTTGTCTGGGCCGAAGATACGGCTGTCACCTGTTTCTGACCAATTCAGTGGGGTACGACACCTTCGTCCGTACAATGCTTCAAAGGGTGCCATTTGCAAGCTGGCTTGGTAACTGTTGTTGTAAGCAAATTCGGCATACGGCAAACTCTCTTCCCAACTGGATCCATAGGTGAGCACACAGGCTCTTAGCATATCCTCTAGGATTTGGTTCACACGTTCTATTTGTCCATCAGTCTGAGGGTGGTATGCTGTACTGAAGGCTAGTTGCGTGCCCAGAGCTTGTTGTAGGTGATCCCAAAATTTGGAGACGAATTGGGTGCCTCGGTCTAATATTATAGTCTTTGGGACTCCGTGCAAACAAACTATACGGGTGAGATAAAGTTTTGCCAGTCTTTGTGTGGAGTAGGTAGTCTTCACGGGAATGAAATGAGCAACTTTGGTTAGTCGGTCTGTGATGACCCATATGGCGTCATTCCCATGCTGTGATCGGGGTAGTCCGACGATGAAATCCATTCCTATTTCATCCCATTTCCACTCCGGTATTCTGTTTGGTTGGAGTAGCCCTACTGGCTTTTGATGCTCGGCCTTGATGCGCTGACATGAATCGCAACATGCAATAAATGTGGCTATATCTCTTTTCATACCGTGCCACCAAAATCTTTCCTGAATGTCCTTGTACATTTTGGTTCCTCCAGGATGAATCGAGTATGGAGCAGTGTGGCTTTCCGTCAAGATCTGTTGCTTGAGTTCCTCAATGTTAGGCACGCAAAGTCTGTCTCGGTACCATAATGTTCCTTCACTGTCGGTGACGAACTCTGAAGTCTTACTAAGATTCATTTTCTTCTTTATGCCTTCGATGCTGGGATGTCCCTGTTGAGCCTTCTTAATTTGTTCCACCAGGGTGGGTTGTATCTCCAGGTTCGATACGGTGCCCTTGGAGACTAACATCATGTTGAGCCTAGCGAACTCTCGCTGAAACTCAGGCCTCCAGTTTTGCGGACCGTCATTGTCCGGGCTGGGGTTTCGACTAAGGGCATCGGCCACTACATTAGCTTTCCCTGGGTGGTAGTGAATGCCGACGTCATAGTCTTTGACCAGTTCCAACCAGCGTCGTTGGCGTAAATTCAGCTCTGGCTGTGTGAAAATATATTTGAGGCTCTTATGGTCCGTATATATTTCACAGCGATTTCCCAACAGAAAGTGCCTCCACTCCTTGAGTGCATGTATGACTGCTGCTAGCTCCAAGTCATGTGTTGGGTAATTTTCCTCATGTTTTTGCAGCTGTCTGGAGGCATATGCGACAACCTTGCCATCCTGCATTAGTACGCATCCGAGTCCTTTCCGGGATGCGTCACAATACACCTCAAAGCTCTTGTGTATGTCTGGCACAGTTAAGACCGGTGCGGTTGTCAGCTTCTTCTTGAGTTCTTGGAAGCTCTGCTCGCATGCTTCCGTCCATACAAATTTCTTGTCCTTCTTGAGTAACTGGGTTATAGGTTTTGCCACAGTGGAGAAACCTTCAATAAATCTTCTGTAATATCCGGCCATTCCCAGGAAACTCCGCACATCAGTAACATTGGCGGGTGGCTTCCTGTCCAGTATGGCCTTGACTTTTTCTGGGTCTACGGCCACGCCTTCTTGGTTCAGTATATGGCCCAAAAAGCCAACTTGTCTTAGCCAAAATTCGCACTTGCTAAATTTGGCGTACAACTGATGTTTCCTCAATTCTCCCAAAACAATTCTGAGGTGCTCAGCATGCTCTTCTGGTGTCCTCGAGTAAACCAGAATGTCGTCAATGAACACCACCACAAATTTGTCCATGAATTTCATGAACACTTTGTTCATGAGGTGGACGAAATATGCGGGGGCGTTTGTTAGTCCAAAAGACATCACTGTGAACTCGTATAACCCATATCTGGAAGTGAAAGCTGTCTTGGGAATATCTTCTGTCCGTACCTTCAGTTGGTGATATCCCGATCTCAAATCAATTTTTGAGAATACCTTGGCTTGAGCGAGCTGGTCAAACAAATCATTGATCCGTGGCATCGGATATTTGTTTTTGATGGTGACCATATTGAGGGCTCGATAGTCTATGCACAGCCTCAGTGTCCCATCTTTCTTTTTGGCAAACAACACAGGTGAACCCCAAGGTGAGGAGCTGGCTCGAATAAATCCTTTGTCCAACAATTCCTTTATCTGCTTCTTCAACTCCACCAATTCTGAGGGTGCCATTCTATACGGCTTCTTATAGATGGGAGCGGTGCCAGGTGCTAGTTCGATGCTGAATTCGATCTCTCGGTCTGGTGGCATGCCTGGCAGTTCTTCCGGGAACACATCAGGAAACTCGCATACCACTGGAACTTTTCTCAGTTCTGCAATGTCCATTTTGTTCAGTTTTGGTTTCTGTGATCGTGGCCTTTCTTGAGCGGAAACTCTTATAGTCTTGCCGTGATGGTGAGTGAGAATCACTGTCCGATTGAAATAGTCGATGAATCCTTTGTTGCTGGTTAACCAGTCCATCCCTAAAATGACATCCAGTCCTTTACTTTCCAACACGATGAGATTCGCGTGGAATTGTAGTCCTTCGAACTCAATGACCACTCCTTGGCAGTAACCCTGAGCGATTTGCTTATTTCCGGGGGACTTGATGATCATAGATTTTTCCAAGGGAAGTATCGAAAAACCGTGTTGCGAAACAAAACTCTTCGAAACGAACGAATGGGAAGCTCCAGAATCAAACAAAACCGTGGCAGGTACTGTGTTGACAGGGAACGTACCGAGCACGATGTCTGGGGCATTCTGCGCTTCTTCCCTGGTCACATGGTTCAGGTGACCCTTCCTGTGGTTGTTGCTGGGGTTGAAGTTGTTGCGCTTGGGGGCTGGATTGTTTCCACCATTGTTCGGCTTGGGTGCCGAGTCTCTTGGCTTCGGGCACTATTTAGCATAATGCCCTTGTTGACCACAAGCATAGCAGGTGACCCCTGGACGGTATGTGAACTCCTTGTCCCTGGCATGAAACTGTCCGACGGGCCTTGGCTCAGTAGTCGTGGATCTCCTTGCGTCTGTCCTTGGGACCTCAGTCTTGCCTCAGTTGCTGCGGGCAAGAATCGTCTTGTCCCTCTTCCGCTTACGGATATCTTCCAGACTACGGCGCTCATTCTCCAAGGTGATGGCCTTGTCCACCAGCGTCTTAAAATCCGGAAAGGTGTGCACAATCAGTTGGCATCTCAGTGCTGGTGCCAGGCCGTCCAGGAATTTTTCCATCTTCTTGCTTTCTGTCATGTGCTCGTCGTAGGCATAACGAGACAGCTGGGTGAACTGGCCATTGTACTCTGTCACTGACATGCCTCTTTGCTTCAGGTCATCGAACTCTCTCTTCTTGATCTTTAGGATGCTTCTGGGGATGTGTGCCCCACGGAAGCCTTCCTTGAACTCTTCCCAGGTGATGTTGTGTTCCCTGGGATGCATGTGTAGGAAGTTTTCCCACCATGCTGCGGCTGCTCCAGTAAGGTAGTGTGGTGCATAAAGCACCTTCTCATGATCTGAGCACTGAGCAATAATCAGTTTCCTTTCAATCTCACGAAGCCAATCATCGGCTTCCAGCGGCCTATCGGTGTGAGCAAAAGTTGAGGGGCGAGTCTTCTGTAACTCGGATAACTTGGAATGTGGTTGATAGGGTTCACGGTGGTTTCCCATATTGATGACATGGTTCATCATCTCTTGGTGCTGTTGCTGGCTTTGCTCGAAGAGACGGCATACTTGAGACAGTGCTGCTTCGCTATCTTGTTGGCTGGACTGACCCTGAGTGAAATTGTTGCTGGTCTGTGTTCCGTAAACCTCTTCTGGCTGATTGGGCATGGAGCGAGTCCACGGGCGAGACATTTTTCCCAGTCTGGGGTATTATTTGCAAAACCCATGAGAAAAATTGTGTAGCACAAGAAAAATCTCTCAAAGGCAATAATCAAAAGGCTTCAAGGTTTTCAAAAAAAACACAAATGATTTTTCATGGAGAAGAAGTGCTCAACATAAAACTTACATGCGAAAAGCAAACACGTGATACAGCACTCAGGATGCGCGTACGCATCCTGACATGTTATTAAAAACTAGCGTACTACTCCGGAAGGCAGCAAACACACCAATACAAACTAGCATACAGGAATAAACAGCACATCATACAGGCAGACATAACACATGGCTACTCGGTGCTCTCAGTCGGAGATGGTGAAGATCTCCTTCCCCTTGCCGATGGCAAGGCTCAGCGGTCCAGGAGAGTCAACCTCCACCTCCTCTCTAGCTGGCTCCTGGCGCGTGACGCTGCGCTGCGGTGATGGTGCGGGGGCGACTGGTGGTAGAGCGTGTGCGGCAGGTGGTGCGGCTCTGACTGGAGTGGGAGCGATGACTCGGTCGAACTCCTCAGTGGTAGGCAGATGGCGAGCAGTGGCCAAAATGGCCGGTGCATAAGAGGCTGAAGACGAGACGAATGTCAGGGGCGGCGCCGTGTTGAGAAGCTCCTTCCTGCTGGCAGGACCGCCCCGGACTAAGTCCATGCGGGCAGCCACAAGATCATCTACGAGGTTGTCGAAAGATTCCTCCAGAGCCTTGAGATACTCCACAACCATCTCGATGGCTTCATCTCGCTCTCCCCGATGGCAGGCGAACGCATAGTGGCTGGTGTAAGGCACATGGCATGGGAGGTAGCGGTAGCGACGAGTCTTCATCGTAGGAAGGATGTCCCGAAGGCGAGCTATCGCCTCACGGGCAGCCATCTGCATGGCATGCCTCTCCGTAGGCATGGCCCTTCCCACAAAACGGAAGTGGCGAGCAGCAGAACGTCCTCCCTTGAACTGCACCACAGCTTGGTGCATAGACACGTCGTCACTGAGCTTGTGCTGATAGAGTGTGAACTCCGGGCGAGCTGCTGGCCCGATCGCGAGCTTGGTGATGGAGACGAGGAGCTTGACAAACCCCTCGGGCACGTTGGTGAACACTCGGTTCTCACAGCTGCTGCCAGCCATCTACAAAAGTAGGCAAAAATTCTGAGTAGTCATGTCATAAATTTATGATGACCAACAGAAAATAGCTACAATTGCAAAATGCTGAAAAAGCACAAAAGACGCTAATAACCGATTAGCGATCGCACCTAGTGGCTTCCTACAGTCAGCCTGGCTCTGATACCAAGCTTGTCACAACCGGTTTTTAATAAAATAATTATTCAGAGACCAATCCCTTTTACGGACCAGCGAGGAAGAATTCCTTCTCACTGGTAGACAATATCTTGGTCACAGAAGAAAATTACCAGGAGTACTAAATATAATACAAGGTTGAGCAGAGACTGCCCAACAATTTATTACATGCACGCCGATAAAACAAGACGGCGGGTAGGGTGGCAAACTACTATCTCACGATGATAACAGTGGTGGAAATGTCATCGCGAAGCGAGTGATATGATTCCAGAAGACTACAACTCTTCGAGCGTCGGAGTGAGGCTCGAGAAGACTTATAGCGGGTGGCGGAAGCGTATACAAAACAAGTAACCAAAATCCGGGATCGCACAGGACTGACTGGGACTCCTCTAGGCGTCGGACGCGCTATCAAACTCTTCATCCAAGAGATCGCCTTCGTCAACATCTGGCCAAATCAACAAGCCAGGTGAGTACTATGAAAGTACTCGCAAGACAGTTCGGACATAAGATATAACAAATGTAAACATGAAGCACATGAACAAGTTAACCAGTGCGATCAGACATAGAGATAATAAATACTGGGTGCCAAGCGAGGGTCTGAATGACGCCTCGAGCGGAAACTGCAGAATAGTAATATTGGTGCCAAACGAGTGTCTGAAAGACTCCTCGAGCGGAAAATGCGGAATAATAATACTGGTGCCAAACGAGTGTCTGAAAGACTCCTCGAGCGGAAAATGCGGAATAATAAAGCTGGTGCCAAACGAGTGTCTGAAAGACTCCTCGAGCGGAAAATGCGGAATAATAATGCTGGTGCCAAACGAGTGTCTGAAAGACCCCTCGAGCGGAAAAATGCGGAATAGTAATGCCACAGTCGGGCGTCGGGGCGACACCCCATAA